>NW_021145095.1:0-48180 GCF_900634775.1 Gouania willdenowi
TTTTTTTTCTAGAAAAAAAAAAAAAAAAAAAATAGATAGAAAAAAAAAAAAAAAAAAAAACTAAATTTAGACTTTAGATAAACAAATTAGAAAAAGACAATTTAAGAATTAAATTTTGTATTATTTTTATTGTGTAATATCCCTTCATGCACCATTATCTTCCCTCTTTCTCACTGTACTGTGTACAGGACCATGTGTGTTTAAATATCTCCTATTGTTTATTACCCTGTTTATTTATCTACTGCTGCTGAAACACTGTAAATTTCCTCTTTGTGGGACAAATAAAGGTTATATTGTTGTATCCTAAATGTAAAGCTTAATGATAAATTAAAAATAAACAGGTACACATACAGTCATTTACTTGGGCAAACAATGCAAAACAAATCCTCTAAACAATTTACACATCTTAACTACAACTGTTAGTGTATAGAGGTACTGTTACTTTAACAGATGTCTTCATGTGTTAAACTTAAAATACACTGGTGCGTCTGTGTGTGTGTGTGTGTGTGTGTTTGTGTCCCTCTTTTCTAGCAGCATTTAAAGAAAAAACAACAAACAGGGTCGATATAAAATATAAATACAAAAAATTAGAGAGAATATTGAATTTTTTTTTTTTTTTCAAAACTCTGTTAATTGAGTGCCAAAAATTTGTAATCAAGAGTTTTCCACAATTGGTACAGTAATTATGTACAAAAACCCAGCAGGATCAGGGTTAAAGCAAATCAAAAGAAAACTGACAACAATAACAGTATCAAAGATAGTAATAGCAGGAATAATAGCAAAAATAGTGTTAAACAGATAATCAAGAGAATATACAAACATTTACAAAATTGGTTGAACAGGCTCACACCTGTTTCTCTGTGGAGTCTTCATCACATGATGCTAACTCATGGTTCTGTGTTAGCACGTCTCCTGGGTCTGTGGTTGGTGGGGTTTGGTCCTGACATGGGACCTTTGAGTTGTCCTTCTCTGTGTCTGCTTCCTCAGCTTTTCATCATTTCTTTAATTCTGCTGTAACTGCATTATTATGTCTGATTACTTCATCAAAAACTAGTATAAATTTGACCAAATAATCAGTCATTGATGAGTCTGACAAAGTCAGAGAGGAAATGTTTGGTTTCCACATCTGTATCTTCAGTTGCCATTTACATGATCAATATAAATCAACTCAATTTAAATCAAACATTATTATATATGTATAAAGTACTGTCACTGTGTTTTATGGCACTTTGTGTATTATGTACATCATATTAAGAATTGTATTCTTTTAATTAAATTGGGAAAACTGTAATGCAAACTTTTGACCAATGCCCTCCCTGCCCCCTCGCAAACTACACACATGGGTGGGGGGTAGAGCAGAAACGCCATATCAATAATAGTGAGCCTCTGAGTTTGTGTCAGGTTTAGCAGCAAAGAATTCTTTACAAACCACATGATTCTGGTCAAGTTTACCATCTTCCTACGTCTGATTTACGTGTTGTTATAACTTTGTAGCGGTACCAACATGCTTCCTGGATTCAGTCTGTGTTCAAAACAAAACTCGAAGCATTGATGATGCATTCAATGTGCCTCAGAAAAACTGGATAGAATGAAATACATCATAAAAAACTGGCCTGCGACCCTGAAAACAGGAACAAGCGGATCAGAAAATAGATGGATGGATGGATGGATGGATGAGAAAATGGATGCAACCATGGATTTTACCGATGCAGGCACGCAGTGACCGATGCATCTCGATTTCACCCGTAAATTGTACTGATGTCACTGAATGAATCCATACACTTGCATCGCACATGTTTATATCTAGATACCAATTCATATCAATTAATCTCCACATGCTTAGTGTGTACGTATGTAATATTGTCTCTAAAAAGTGTTGACTACTCTGCATTCATTAAATCTCTCTTTTACAGATATCGATAATATTCATTTCACCTACATTTACCTTATTCTTGGTGCTGCTACTACCTGTTCAGCTGCGCAGATAACATAGCAATGAGTGTTTGTGATCCAAGTAAAGACAGACTTTTTTGAATAGAAGATTCTTTAATCAAACTTAACTTTCAGGAACATTTTAATGTAAACAAAAGAAGCCACTATCCTTTATCCATGACATCAGCCTGACCTCCTCTTTTACCTTTAGAACCTTCACCTTCATTGGCTGCAGGCCGTTGAAGGGGCCAGAGCATCTCTATGGATCAAATTCTGCAATGTCATTCTAAAGTGAAAAAAAGAGGTAGTTTAAGTTGTAAAAGTTACAAGGTCATGATGAACCAATTACAGTCATTAAATAAAGTCACATCAATAAACTGACAGATCAGTGACTGGTTCACATTTTATATCACACATTTATGGAGAATTATTTTTCTAAAATGAGTGTTTTGATCATGTTTGTTTTACAAATACAGAGTAGCCAGTATCAGTGCACAAAGTAAAAGTATAGAATACTGACATCATGTGTTAGAAAAAAAAATTGTGCAAAATAGATAAAAAATAATTAATCAATTATATTTTTAAAAATATATTATTTAATTATTTTAAAATTTCATTTTATAATTAAAAAATATAATTAATTTATTTTTAAAATATGCATTTTTATTTAAAAACAGTTTTTAAACAGTTTAGAATATAAGACATCCAATTTTTAATTTTATTTTATTATCACCAGACATTTCAGGTGACTCCATTTTATTTCCAGACGACCCTACACAGGGTGACGACCCCAGCATTGAAAAACCCTGATTTATCCCATTCCGGAGGAGCAGTGGGCTGCCAAGGAATGAAATTATTATTATTATTATTTTAATTTTAAAAAAGATGTACAGATTTTTTTTCTGTTTTTATGAAAAAATAAATTCAATGTAATCAAATTGAAAAACATAATGTTCATCAGTTTTTTTAAAAAACATATTTTAATTTATTATCACTAGACATTTCAGGCGACTCCATTTTATTTCCAGGCAACCCCACATGGGGTCACGACCCCAGTGTTGAAAAACCCTGATTTAACCTCCACAGAGGAGCAGTGGGCTGCTAAGGTGTAAAATTGTTGTTGTTTTTTGTCTTTTTATTGTGGCCACCCTGAGGCACACCTGTGCAATAATCATGCTGTCTAATCAGCATGTTGATATGACACACCTGTGAGGTGGGAGGGGTTATCTCTGCTCACTAACACACATTTACACACATTTGTAACAATATCTGAGAGAAACAGATCTTTAATGTTTATAGAAAATGTTTTAGATCTTTGAGTTCAGCTCATGAAAAATGGGAGCAAAAACAAGTGTTTATATTGTTGTTCAGTGTGTGTGTATATATATATATATATATATATATGAATATATTGTTGGTGGTTGATGGTCACAATTATGCAATAAAATAAATTCATTTATTTAATTACAATAACAAAACATGTGTTGCTGTCTATAAAATATTGCACTTACTGTAGTTGTTGACCTTTGACAGCATGTACAGACATAGTGAAAAAAAATAGTATTGTTATGTTTAATCTGGAAGTTTTGTATATTTTCACATAATGTGAATATCAATAGTAAAACATTTTAGTCATAACTATTTAAATTAAAAATAATTTTTGATGAGCCAACCCATCATTATCTATCTATCTTTAATCTGTATCTTGCTTTTGTGCAATGCTTTAATCTAATGTTATTAATAATTTGTATTTTGAACCTGTTACTAAGATATTTAAATTGGCTTTTATTTACTTGTTTGTGTTCTTGTATATGTGTATGTGAAACACTTTTATCAAAATTAAAATCAAATATAAAAAAAAGTCAGTTTACTCATGTTTTCTAATTATGTAAAGTATCTTTGTGGGTATGGTATAGACCACTATGTAAGTGTTAGAAATTATTCTGATAATAATAATATAACAAAAATGTAAAAATCAATTGCTTGGTATAAAAAACACCATATAAGGGGGGCCAAAAGATAACCTGTCCTAGAGCAGCAAAGAGGCTAGTGTTGTCATTGTGTTAGTGGCTAGTGGTATTATAACATGTAAAATAAATATATTTACTGTCCTCAAAATAGATGTAATTGTTTTAGCAAAAGTGTGAAATGGTAGAAGTTCTAACATCCATTGTTCCTCACACCAGCCTCACGGTAGATAGTCAGTCACCAGATTATCTGGATCAGAATCATCTTTATTGGCCAAGTGTATGTTGTACACACGAGGAATTTGACTCGGTCAACTGTGCTCTCTCCAATAGTGAAACATTCAATAATAAACAATCAACTAGAAGAGATGATAATAAGTATAAACATAAGTATAAATATAAACAGTAGTTAGACTAGAATGTGCAAATAACAAGATGATAATAATAATAATAATAATAATAATAATAATAATAATAATAATAATAATAATAATAATAGTATAAAAAAAATAAACAAATACAAAATAAAAGTTAAAAAAAATAAGATAAAAAGAACGAAAAAAGATAATAGAAAAGAAAGATAATAATAAAATATAATAATAATAAAAGGAAAATAGTGCAGTAGAGCATTGATAAGTAGTGCAGGAGAACATTTAAATTAAAGGTATGTACATGAACATTCTCAGTGTCAGATTGATCCAGGGTTGTTATGTTTAGTTCCATGGTTATTTCACAGAACCAGGTCTGACACTCTTTGACTGTTTAGTGTTGATCAGAGTGACAGCCTGGGGGAAGAAACTGTTTTTATGGCGGGTTGTTTTGGCGTACAGTGATCTGTAGCGTCTGCCAGAGGGGAGGAGTTTAAACAGATTGTGTGCAGGGTGAGAGGGGTCTGCAGTGATGCTACCTGCCCGTTTCCTGACCCTGGACAGGTATAAGTCTTGGATGGAGGGCAGATCAACACCAATGATCTTTTCTGCAGTCCTGACTATCCTTTGTAGTCTGTGTCTGTCTAGTTTGGTTGAAGATCCAAACCAGACAGTGATGGAGGTGCACAGAACAGACTGAATGATGGAGGTGTAGAACATGATCAGCAGCTCCTGGGGCAGGTTGAACTTCCTCAGCTGTCGCAGGAAGTACATCCTCTGCTGTGCCTTTTTCCTGGTTGAGTCTATGTGGGAGGTCCACTTCAGGTCCTGTGAGATTGTGGATCCCAAGAACCTGAAGGAGTCCACGGTAGCCAATTCCCTATTTAAAATGGTAAGGGGGGGGAGTGGGGGGGGATTTCTTCTGAAGTCCACTGTCATCTCCACAGTCTTGAGTGGGTTCAGTTCCAGATGGTTCTGACTGCACCAAAGAGCCAGCTGTTCCACCTCCCGTCTGAAGGCAGACTCGTCCCCGTCCCGGATGAGACCGATGACGGTGGTGTCATCTGCAAACTTCAGGAGTTTCACAGAGGGGTCCCCTGAGGTGCAGTCATTGGTGTAGAGGGAGAATAGCAGTGGGGAGAGAACACACCCCTGGGGGGCGCCAGTGCTGAGTGACCGGGTGCCAGATGTGATGCTTCCCAGCCTTACTTGCTGCTTCCTGTCAGTCAGGAAGTTGGTGATCCACTGACAGGTGGAGGCCGGCACTGTGAGCTGGGTGAGTTTCTGGTGAAGAATGTCCGGGATGATGGTGTTGAACGCAGAGCTGAAATCCACAAACAGGATCCTAGCGTAGGTCCCTGGGGAGTCGAGGTGGTGCAGGATGTAGTTCAGACCAATGTTGACTGCATCCTCGACAGACCTGTTTGCCCGATAGGCAAACTGCAGGGGGTCCAGCAGGGGTCCTGTGATCTTTTTCAGGTGGCTCAGAACCAGCCTCTCAAAAGACTTCATGACTACAGACGTCAGAGCAATGGGTCGATAGTCATTAAGTCCTGTGATGGCAGGTTTCTTGGGGACTGGGATGATGCTGGAACTTTTGAAGCAGGAAGGTACTTCACACAGCTCCAGTGATGTGTTGAAGATCCGTGTGAAGATGGGGGCCAGCTGCTCAGCACAGGCTTTCAGGCAGGAGGGAGATACTCCGTCTGGTCCTGGAGCCTTTTTGATCTTTTGTTTTTTGAAAAGCTGGCACACATCTCTTTCATTGATCTTCAGGGCAGGTGGGGGGACAGAGGGAGAGGTAGGGGGGGAAGTAGGGGGAGCAGGAAGGGCAGAGTCCAGGTGATGGGCTGATGCTAATGAGCTGGGGGGTGGGTGTGAAAACCTGCAGTAGAAGCTGTTCAGGTCTCTAGCTAGTCTTTTGTTACCAGTAGGGTGGGGGGAGGGTTTCCTATAGTTGGTAACTTCATGCAGGCTTTTCCACACTGCAGAGGGATCTTTGTTTGAGAAGCTTTGTTTTAGCTTCTCAGTGTAGCACCTCTTGGCTACTTTGATCTCCCTGGATAGTATGTACTTGGCTTGCACAGGTCCCTATCCCCACTCCTGTAGGCTTCCTCCTTAGCCTGACGTAGCATCCTAAGTTGAGGTGTGAACCAGGGTTTGTTGTTGTTGTATGTGCAGAAAGTCTTGGTCTGCACACACATGTCCTCACAGAAGCTGATGTAAGATGTCACAGTATCAGTCAGTTCATCCAGGTTGTCTGATGCAGCTTCAAAAACACTCCAATCAGTGCAGTCAAAGCAGTCCTGTAACTCCTGCTTTGACTCCTCTGTCCATTTCTTTACAGTCCTTACTACAGGTTTAGCAGATTTAAACTTCTGCCTGTAGGTGGGGATGAGGTGAATCAGACAGTGATCAGAGAGCCCCAAAGCTGCACGGGGAACAGAGTGATATGAATCCTTTATTACAGTGTAGCAGTGGTCCAGTGTGTTAGCACCCCTGGTGGGACACTTTATATGTTGTCTGTATTTAGGGAGTTCGTGGGTTAGATTTGCTCTGTTAAAATCCCCGAGAATGATTAGCAAAGAGTCGGGATGTTGTTTCTCCACGTCTGCTATCTGGTCAGCCAGGTGCTGTAACGCCTCTGTTACGCAAGCCTGAGGTGGGATGTAAACACCTGGATACTATTTGGACCGTAACACTGTTAAGATCACCTCCACCATAAAACAATGAACTTTAAACGTGAGCAGCTTTATACGAGCTAAAACATCCACACACTGAATGAAAACAGGAGCAGAAAACTGCTGAAATAAATCCTAAACAGTCCTATTGTGTGAGGAGACCTGGTCCAGGACCTGTGGAGGAAAACCACTGCACCAGTGGACTTCAGTTCTCCCTCTAATTTACTGTAAATATCCACATATCTCACAAACAGAACAAGATTTATTTGGTTTTTCTGTATTTCTGTTTTGGTTTTAAGTCAGTAAAACATAATAACCACTGTTTATTTGTTATTTTGATTTAGTTTTAAAACATAATAACCACAAAACAAAGGGTACACAGATAATAACCATCTTTAGCCTGTTTTTATGAATATTCATAAACTACTATCAAACTGCTCCCTGGGTGTCTGTAGTTAGCAGCCCACTGCTAACCCTCTGGAATAATGGGTCAAAACACAGAGAATGAGTGAGTGATCAATAAAGTTACATTATTTTATTTATTATTGATCAGTTGATTATCCAGATGTGTCGCTGGTTTGGCTGGTCCTGAGCTCTACGTCTGGTGTCAGCAGTGAAAGTGTGGAGATGTTATCTCTGTGTGGCTACCGTTAGCTGGAGGTTAGCTGTGGGCTACATGGTGCTGTGGTGTGATGGACGTCTGATGGTGGCTCAGAGTGGGAGTTGTTGTGGTAGAATGTTCTCCTGTGCATCAGGACTTAAGGCCTGTCTGAGGGAATGGGTGAGGAAGCTCCATGACTTATTTACCTGTGATGTACCATGGTGATAATTGATAGACAGAAAGACATCATTCCATTATGTTACATGTACCGTAATATGCAATATTACCTTAAGTTGTTTAGATTTAAACTGACTTGTAGAATACTTGTACTCTATTTTCTTCATCAGCACTTTAAACACATTTTATTTTTATTCATAATTGTAGTTTTAAATTATGACTGTCTTTTAAATCCTCTTTTTGTGTATTTCTATAAACATAACTTTGTTTGACTGGTGCTCAGGGAGTATGGAGGACCAAACCTGCCTAACGTATAAATAAATAAATGTATTAATAAATATTGGAATAAATAATTAAAGTAATGAATATATAAATAAAGAGATAATTAAATGCATAAATAAATTAATAAAAACTGGTAAATAAATCTGATATAAACAAATAAATGTCTTAAATTGATTCATACATTTATTCATTTATTCATGTATTTATTTCTACTTTTATTTATTTCAACATGTATTTATTTCTACTTTTATTTATTTCTACTTTTATTTATTTATACATGTATTTATTTCCACATTTATTTAATTCCACATTTCTGTGTCCCTATGCTAATGAGGTAGGAGGGACTAACCTCAGTCTCATTTAGGATTGGTCAACTGAGCGATCCAATCAGATCCACTTCCTGTTGCAGCAGATGGGCGTGGCTTAGATGAAGAAGTGAAGATGGCTGATTTCAGAGTTTTAGTGAATGACTTACGAGCTTTAGCTGATGAAGTTGAAAACAATTCACCAAATGACGACCTTCACTTTTATCTGGATAGTTTTATTAACAGCTTAGCTCAGCTAAACTCTGATATGGATTTAGAAGTTGACCCAGCAGTGTTTGATGGTCTGGATCTTCTCAGAGACTGAAGAAACAACCTTCAGATGCCCCTCCTACTTTTTACCCCCATATGATTGAGGCTCACCTCCATTCAGAGAACACTGCTCTGGACATCACAGAGATGTTCAGTGTGAGTGAGAGAACAATTAGTGTGAGGATGGTACATTATGAGATAAGGTCATTTTAACCTACTTCTGTCAACATCTGTTTTGTAACTCTTGCTTGTTTGAAAGTAGCAACAGTAGAACTATATTTGTGTGTAAATATTACTCATGTTAATGTGTATTAATGCTAGGCTAGGCTAACGTTGCATTGCTATTCCATTTCAATACTTATATTATGGTCATATTATATGGCATATGTTCAGGTTCTAATGTCATGTAGACTACACAACAATTAGGCTACATTAAAACAATCTGGTCTGTTTTAACAGCACATCAGCCCTTGTCCTTAATATCAGCTAATGTATAAAGTCATCTAGTATTGTTTTGTCCTTGTTATCTCTAGCATCTGTCCAGGTTAGCAGTAGTTTTAATTTAGAGTTCAGTAAAACTTACTTTGTCAAAACAAGCACAGTTGTAGCTATAGTGTGCTAATATATGTACATGTTTGATCATTAAAAATAGGCTACATTATTATTAGTCTATGAGTTTTTATTACATACAATGGTTAGATCATTTCACAGACAGTTTTCATTTCATGTCTATTGTGACCTTTCTCATTGTTTTGGATAAACAGAGTCCATGATTTATTCACTACATTGTAAGACAATGATTTGGATGAAAGTATAACCTACATTCTGCAGCTCCATCACAACTGTGGATACAAAATGATGGTTGGACACCTGAATACACAAGGCATACACATACAAAGTAAGTATTATTAGTATTTAACCTAAATTGTTCTGGGATTATTCATCAATAAATTGGTATTTGTCCTACTTGCTGATTTATTAAGATGTCAAAAAGAAGCTTCTTTACTGACAGTCATTCTAGATTTTTGGCTATTTGTGAATTTTCTTCCAGGTTTGGGAATGATTAACAGTTTAGATATTCTTTATCTGTGTTTATTGTATACATATTCATACCTTGTCCTTTCTGACTCATACACTAACATTTACAACACATGAAAGCAGGTTTATGGTCCTTGATTAATATCTGGCCAGTATGGGGTTTGAACCCATGACCTTGG
Source organism: Gouania willdenowi (assembly GCF_900634775.1). NCBI lineage: Eukaryota > Metazoa > Chordata > Actinopteri > Blenniiformes > Gobiesocidae > Gouania > Gouania willdenowi. The sequence continues at coordinate 9,801 of NW_021145095.1, forward strand.
CGTTATTAGCACCACGCTCTGACCAGCTGAGCTAACTGGCCTATGAAGCTGCTAAAATGTGTAAAAATTTGGTTGAGTTAAAACGATCACGGTTCTAAACACCTAGAAAGTTGGCAGTAGAAAATTCAGCAGTACTCATCCCTTAGCTTAAAGCTGCAGTATGTATTTTTTTTAATGTTATTTGGTCAAAAGTCCATAATCATCTTTGAGCATATTGTAATCCAAAGTGTTCTGAGTAGACAGTGAATCTCTTCTCCTTCTCCAGGTTCTGAAAATGAAGTTTATCAATACAGAATGGATGTCAGCCAATCAGAAATCTTTCTACCAACACAGCAATCTTATGAGCTGATTTAAGCATTACTATTGGCTGCTCGAGCTGCTCATTAAAAGTCAACGTGTGTTCTTGATCTGAGAGTAGATAAAGTCCCATGGCTTTAAGGTCTAGATTATCATACAGATTGATAATCTGGTCCATGTGATTATAGAGAAGCTAGGAAACAATAGCAGTAATGATATTTATTAGGATATACTTTTTGCATGTCTTGCAGGAACCTCCTTATATATCTTTACAAGTGTCGTGTTCTGATTCACCAAGCAAGAAGGAAGAGGTGTTGAGCAGAACAAGCTACAGCTATAGCCAAATTAAAGAGCACTATTTAGTAAAGGACTGACTGTTACATTTATTGATAGACTTTATTTATGGACAATTTATCAACTAAAATATATCTTTTGGTATGAAACATCATATTTGAAATGAGAAAAGGATCTTTGTGGATTCATCACCTTTAGGAAGGAACATGTAAAGGTCTGTAATACCAACTCTCACACAAGTCCAAATAGTGACGCTGACACTTTTTATATCAATGGTTCAAAATGGAAGAACAACTGTGTGGTTTATATAGAGACATTGATGAAGCCTTGGAACATTTATTCTATATTTGCCCAGAAACTAAAAGGTTTATGTGTGACTCACTAAAAATGAACAATATTAATACTTTTGAATGATAATCTTTGTAAAATGCCTAGTCAGCTGATTGAGGCTGTGTGTGTCAGACACTTTCTGTATCCACGGACCAATCAGATCATTCATTCATTCATTATACACTTTCATTATACACTGTGGTGACGCTGACAGCCTCAGCAGGAACATACAGCAGTTGTGCTGCTATACACAAAGTGTGGGGGGTCCTTTCTCACCCCTGTCACAGGAGCGTGCACGTAGCCAGGCTGAAATCACCTGGGTTAAGTGAGTGAGTTGATATCTCAGTTCATAGTGCAGCTGCTCTCTGACAGAGAATGTTTGGTTAGGTGAAACCCGCTAACGGAGATAAATCCAGGATATACGTATCCAGCTTTGTAGTACAGGCCCACAGAGCTACACATCTTTAAACTACAGATGATCGCTTCATCTTCATAATAAACATCTTTAGAGGAACAAACGTTTACACAAATAATGTGTAGTAGAAGTGGTGTTTGTGTGACTTTTTCCAACACATGTGACTTTGTGACACAGAATCAGTGTGAACGTGTCCCTGGGGCGTTTGTGTGTAAACTGTGTGTGTGTGTGTGTGTTTTCTCGCCCTGCAGCATCTGTGGCTTTAATCCTGAACTTTAATACATTTTTAGTTTATTTTAATACACATTTTTCTACTTTCAAGACACTTACAACTCCTTTCCACCACTTTTGCATCTAATGTCACATATGTTGACCAATTATTGTCACTTTTATCCATTTTCATCGTATTTCATGATTATTTTTGCCAATTTAACCCCATACACCATTTGTCATGCCCATTATATGAAAGTTTAAACTAATTGTTCCAATATTGACACTTTGAAAACACTTTTTCTGTCCGTTTTTGTCCATTCTAATTTGCAACTTTTAACCAATTTCTGTGGTTTTTAAAATCCCATTTCACAACTTTGTCCACCATTTTTGGCCATTTTTATTTATGATTAAAACAAGGATTTACATTTTTAAGATGACTATATACTATGGCCAAAATAATAGTAAACATCCTGCATAACAGTGAATATTATTCAGATAAATAAATACATGTTCTCTCTCTCACACACACACACACACACACACACACACACACACACACACACACACACACACACACACACACACACACACACACACACACACACACACACACACAGGCTTGGGGAGTAATGGATTACTAGTAACGGCGTTATGTTATCTGGATACAAAAATAATGTAACTATAATCTGTTACAGTACATTTAAAAACATGTAATCAGATTACCAGTACCATCTCCACTACGCATCCTCAAGTTGCCTTCACTGACTGCCAACGCTGTAGGAATTAGGAACATCTACAACGGACACATCCAACAAACAGCAGAGCTGTTACAATATAAAGCTATTATGGTAACAGCTAACTTATATGATATTGTGCAGTAACATAACAGCTGTATATGTGTTTGTTGTGTCTATCACTGCATGATGCAGAATAACTGCATTTGTTTGTCTAGGAAATAATTTTCAACAAATTGAATTAAAGTCACTTCCTGTATATTACATGAAAGACATGCTGACACACCAAAAATAACTAATAATTAACTATGGAGCATGTTATTACGTAAAACATCTACTTTATGGCACTTTTTTCCTGTAATTTTTTAATTAATTTAAAACCAGAATCAGGAAAACAGAAAAACCAGAAACAAGAAAAAATAAAAACCAAATACAAATAAAATGGGGTATTTCTGATTGGTTTTAAAATCAAAATAACAATGGTAACACATTATATCATTTTGTTTGTTTGTCTTTTTTACAAAGTGCAGTTGATTCTATATGTATATCATAAAAAATCTATGACTGCAGGTGACAGATAGAACACATTTTTGTGGAGGTACGTCTTTTAAATTAACGCATGCCTCGAGATGCGTTCAAAGTCCCTGGGAAACCCAGAAATTTGTAACATATCCCAACACAGCCCTGACACCACGTGAAAACAAAAGAGGACATGTCTAAAACCTGACGTATGGTCACCATATATGTCATCATTATTTAATAATGAATGGAAAAAATAAAAATGCAGTGTTATAGTTTGGTCACATGGGGAAGATTTATAAAGTTTTATTATTATGAATATTTGGAATTTTGGTGTTGTTTACCATATATGCATTGATAAAGGAACCTTGGGATGAAATATTAATTAAAACATATTTTCAAATTAATATCAAAATAATATTTATTCACTGGAACACATCTGTAACCTTTGCACACCCAGAAACACAATATATTATGACTGTAAATATCATGTCTGCTATTAAAAACTGTTTATTACAATAATTAGCATATTAGCACACACTTAGCTATAATAGAGCTTTTCATCTGTAAACCCTTCTTAGAAACCAATGATCACACAATGTGTTGCCTATTATCTCACGCTACGAGGTGACTATTGTTGGAATTGTCCCTGTATAAATAAAGTTTCATTGAATTAATCTGTGACCTTTGACAAATAAACAGTGGTTGCAAATATCAAACTACTTCTGTGTAACTCTATTGTAGTCCAGTCATCACATTTATAAACTATCTTAGTCATCTAGGATCTGTGCACCCTCAGAAAATCAGCTGCTCACATTATTTTGACCTGAAATCATCTGATTTTCCACCGTTTGTAATTCTTCTCCAGTCTGCATTGACTCCTCCCACCAGAGCGTCATGTTTAAGGGAAGAAGAAAATGAAAATGGATAATTTATTATTCATTTTATTTATGAGTTAAAAAATGCAGTTATCTTCTGAAAATGAAAAATTATTTCTGTTAATGGATTTTAAATTGAATTATGGTACAGATATACTTCCATAGTTTATACAGTTGACGTAGCGTTCTTATTCTCTATTACAAGTTCACAGTTGTTTTTGTTTGCAATGCCTTTGAATAAGTTGTTTTGTGCCTGACTTGGCTAGCTACGCCACAAGTTTTCCCTCAGTGTCCTTAGGTCTCACATGTTAGATGGACCTTGAACTGAGACATGTTTGAATACTTTACATTGTAGTGTTGCACAAATGTTTGATCATTTTGTTTTTGCCTTCTTCACGTGACAAATCACAGCACTTTATACAGCAGCATATTATGTGTTTTGTTCATTGCTGTTGATTTTGCTTTAAAAAAAGTCTTAAATTGTCTTAAATTTGACATAAAAAGTGTGCAGCAACCACTGTTTCTGGTGTACGGTTCATACTGTTAATAAATGTTGATGGTACTCATACTCCTGGTTGTGATTCTGATAAGATGTTTATTCTAAGAACAAAAACTGGTTTTAAGGTTTTGGTTTTAATTTTAATATAGATTTAGGTTTATTTCAAGATGAGTCAACTTGTATCAAGAAACAGCTTAATCATTTTTCACTAATGCTGAGTCATTTTTTACTTAGATTAGTTGTTTTCTTCTTGTTCTGAAGCTTTAATTTGCATAAATTAAAAAAGCAAAAAATTTTTTAACTAGAATTATTTGTTTATATTCAGTATATTTCACTTGTTATTGTGTTGCAGGAAGTTTGATTTCAAGTAATTTAATCTAATAATCATCCATTTCTGCTTATTTTAACCCTTTAGAATACTTGTCTTGCTAACCACGACATTAATTCTAATGAAATTCAGTACATCTACACGTCTGCTATATGTTGTCACCACTAAAATGTAGTATTTTTTTTCTAGATCATCACCAACTCAGGTTGATCCAGGCTGATTAAAACCATCCCATCTGAGCTGAGACATGAACTGATCCATTTATTCACACATTAGTTCTTCTAATGTCTTTAAACACTTTTATTGATACACACAGACCTGGTCAGAGCAGGTTACACTCCCAGTTAGGATCATGGAAAATAACATTTGCTCCATCTCAGTATCTAGTTTAGACTTTTTTTAGACCTGTGTCCTGGGTATGACAGGTTTACGAGGGGAACAGTACTCAGCCATGTTGGGAAGTCCAGAAATCACACAGCATTTCACCCAATCATACTCGCTGTGGTCCATGCCAGAAAATACCACAGACCAAGTATTTGTAGTGTAGTCATAGCACTCAACAATTCTGTTTCGTCTTCTACAAGAGACAACAAAGATCTTCTTGTTCATCACTGCAATGTCAAAGTATCTGTGTTTGTGGACCATTTCAGGGACATCGTACCAGGTGTTGGTCACTGGGTCATAAGCCTCAGCAGACCTCAGATCTCTGAATCCATCTCTGCCTCCAACTGCAAAAATGTGGCCCATATATGCAACGACCCCAAGTCTATACCGAGGTGTTCCCATAGGAGTGATCAGTGTCCACTGGTTGGTGTCTGGGTTGTAATACTCAGCAGTATTCAGTACATTATTATTCATTCCTCCACATATGTAAATCTTGTTGTTCAGTGTGGTGCAGCTGGCCCTGATCCTCTCTTCATTCATTGATGCAATGAACGTCCACTGGTTGATGTTGGGCTGGTAGCGTTCAGCAGTTCTGTGTGAGATAACATCATCCCTGAAGCCTCCCATAGCGTAGATGCATCCCTTTAGCTCAGTAACACTCATTAAGGCCCGTGACTCCTGCATTGGTGACATCTCCTGCCAAGTGTGTGTGACTAGGTTATACCTCCACACTCTGTTAGAGGGGTTGGTCCATCTTAAACCACCACCCACAATGTAGAAGCATCTACCAAGGAAGACAGTGCTGTAGAAGAATAAGTGAGTCATGGGATTCTCCAGACTAGGATGAATGTGAACTGTGATCCAGCTGTTAGTTCTGTAGTCAAAGGCCTCTATGGTCTTAGAAAAGAATCTAAACATCAGTAAGACGGCGTTTGGCAAGCGACGGCAAAACAAGGTGTTGTTGATCCCAGACTCAGAGCAGAGTAACGATGGTTGAGACATGACTTTAAGGGTATCAGAGACGAAGAGGTGGGACTCAGGGTTTGTTTTTACCACTTCATTGTTAAGCAGATTGTCTGTGATGTAACTTTTGTCCATCAGCCCCAGTCGTACCTTTGGTAACAGAGTAGAAATGGCTCCCTGTCGTTCCTCAGGCATGTGGTTTATCCATCTTAAAACACTTTGATAAACTGTGCTCTCCTGGGTCACAGTAAGGTCATCCTGACCCAGGATATCAGCCAGCTCCTGCTCCGCAAGCTGCAAAAACTCTTCACAGAGTGAAACCTCCTCAAAATTCTCACAGATAAAGTGAAAGGCCTCATACTTCAGTTGAAACAAAATGGGAATATAACAGGTATTTGCAAACTGCCACAGCCCAATGCAGTTTTCTGTACAGAGATGATCCTTAAGGACATCAAAACATGTTTGTTCCAGACTCTTTACATTGAACTGATGCACTTCCATCATTAGATCAAAATTATTGCTGTTGTCAGAGATACAATAAGTAAAGTCACTGAGTCCAAAGAGTTTGTGAAATGACAATGAAGATCATGTGAAGATCAAAGCATTTTAGAACTTCAAAGATCAAAGCATTTTAGAACCTAGAAGATCAAAGCATCTTAGCACCTAGAAGATCAAAGCATTTTAGAACCTAAAGCTTCCATTTCTTCCAAACAGAATGTTACCATAGTTACCAGCAGAAGAGCTTTTCTGAGTGTTGTTAAGTTGACAATTTGTTATATTCTTCAGTAATTTTGTCATATTTTAGTTTTAGTGCATGTAATATAGTTCACATACATAATATTGTTGTTTCATGTTTTCAGCATTTCTGATTGATGTTTTATAATAAAATACATACATAGGTTTAATATTTGAGTCTCTGTTTCTCCAGTGATAGGCAGAGGTTCTGGACACTGGACTAACTAGGGCTTCCGTGCCCTAGCACGTTTGACACCTATAGTCTGGATTGTTTACCTATTCTCAGTGAAATTGTGCTGTTCCTGTACCTGGTTACAGAACACTTTGTTGGCATAGTACCGACCTTCCCTTCAAGACAATGATAGCAACACATGGTCTCTGATTAACCAAGTTTGCAGAAAACGGGAAAAAAAAAAACAAACTTCCTGAGAACTTTTTACACAGTTTTGGCGGAGTACGAGGCTCCACAGGCTGCTGGGTGTAGCCGCTGTAGCAATCTGAAGCTAGAGTTGCTGCATCTATCGGACTATAACTGTATGATTTACATAAATCTAAGATTACCTGATGGTCATGTACTATTGTAAGGTAATTACGCTGCAGGTTCACTGATAAATTATTAGAACTGACTGAGTTATCTGCTGTTTTATATCCATGCTAACGCTAACCTCTGCAGCTGACAGACAAACAGCCAAATACAAATGCATATGTCAATTCATCAAGGCTGGAAAACTTTCAAGTTCAGTTTAATTTATCGTCCAGTTAATTTATGTATTTATTGATAATCGGCCCAGGTCTAAATTAGCGCTACATTACCTTGTTTCAGTAACACTTGTATAAACAGCATGTGGATGCTTTTGGTTCAGATGCTGCATCATTGAAGTGGTACTGCTGTGGTATGACAGGTATTGTTTACAGTAAACACATGATTGCACCTTGTTTTCTTCATTTTTGATGATGTAATGATCCCAGACTTTAGACATTCTCTGTCGTTTACTCTCCGCCATGGCGCTAAACTAAATGCAGAATGTTTGTCGCGTGTTGATGCGCGTCATAGGAATGTAACAATGCTTCGAGGCACAATTTTTGTAATCGAGTTAATCGAGTAACTCTATGAATCCTTTCAGCCCTTGTTCAAAATGACCAAAAATGATGAAAAATGTGGTGAAATGAGATTTTAAAAACCAGATAAAAGTTGCAAATTAGAGTGGGCAAAAACAGACAGAAAAAGTGGTAAAAAAGGGTTCAAAGAGTCAATTTTGGAACAATTAGTTTAAACTGGTGAATAATGAGCATGACAAATGGTAAATGTGGTTCAATTGACAAAAATAATCATGTAATATGGTGAAAAGAGGTTAAAAGCATACTGCAGCTTTAAGTTTATGTTTTTTAAACCTGCTGGAAGTGTGTAAATTGGGTGACTTCTGATTTATTTTAGTTTTCATTTAATTTCTGATTGTCAATGTTGTGAATGGGTGAGTTTTTGTATATGTAGTTAAAACAGTGTGCTGACCTAATAGTTTCTCTGTGTTACCAGGTGAGGATGGAGGACAATCACACAGTCAGATTCATGAAGCTGTCTGCTGACTTCAACAGTGGAGTAAAAGTCAAGATCAGAGAGTTTGTGTTGTATGACAATAGTGAGCGTCAGACATGGGACTGTCTACTGATGCTTCCCAACACCCCAACAATGGCCCTTAGGTCAGTAGTGGAGACATCAACTGATCAGTGGGAGAAGTAGAGCTCAAACTAATGCACACTGTTGGTCAGAACGTTAAAAAATGATTTCTAAAGGATTCATTTAGAAGGTTAATGATAGAGGATTAGATTAAAGTGAAACAGTCTCTCTTCATTGATAATTCATCATGTAACCAGTAAAAAAAGGACTGACCCAAGCTGTTTGTGTCCAGCAGGCTCAAAGCCATTCTGCTGAATCATCAGTATTTTAAACAGGATGGAGGTGTCAGCTTCTGTTTAGTTTGTGTTTAGTCCTTGTGTTCTGAGTCTTTGTTTATTCTGTTTTCTACTGTAACTCTTGTCTCTGTGTTCCAGGGTTTCCTGCTTGTGGCTCCACCCCCCAGTGATGTCTGTGTGCTTGGTTTGTGACTGATTAGCTCCCTCATGTTTCCACCCAGGTGTGGCCCGTTCCCAATCAGGCCTCCTCTACTATTTAGCTGAGTGCTTGAACACTGAATGTTTGCTGGTTCATTGTCAATGTCTACCTTCCTCATGTCCTGCTGTGTTTGTTCCCTGGTTTCTTTGTGCTGCCCTTTGAGTATTTTAGTTTGGAATAAACATAGACTGTTTCCAGGAATGCTACGCCTGCATTCTGCCTTCATCTTTCTCTGTGTTTAGGTCCACACCTACACCAAACCCTGACAGGAGGAACCTTATGAAAGGTGCAATATATAGAAATATTGTACATTTTCAGTTTTTAAATATATTTGAAATACTTAAAATCTTAATTTGAGTGTTAAGAAACATGTCCTTAGCTGTCATGCCATATGAGTTGTTTTATTTTGTTATTTTTAGATTATATAGTTATATAAACATTAATAAATATTGCTGTCCTGGCCAACCTGTAGTACCTTTTTGAGTATAAGTCTATTTACAGCAGAGCCATCCCTGAGAGTGTCACCTGCCATAAAACACAGGAAGAAGAAGTCGTCCCTGAACAACGCCGTCTCAGGCAAATATCATCAACTACCTGGATTTCACCAAGCCCACACACAGCAGAAGACCTTAAATCTTCTAGAAGTTTGTAGAGTTAGGTGGTACTAACTACACGGTGCAGCTTCACCCCATGTATCCTATAAAATCTCTACAGGCTGCGTCTGTAGAGGCTCGCGTTAGCAACAGATATATATCAGCAGATAACTCAGTCACCTCTAATCATTTCTCAGTGAACCTGCAGCGTAGTTACTATAAAATAGAATACGACCACCAGGAAATCTTAGATTTAGGCAAAACAAAGAGTTATAGTCCGGTAGATGTGAAGATCTGGACCTCCTACGGAGCCAGCTACAACCAGCAGCCTGTGAAGCAGTGGAGTCTCGTACCAGCGGTGTCCGCCACCAGAGGAGACATAAGCGGTGTGATCAGAAGCAGGAGCAGGGATGCCGAGCGGGGCTAGCAACCAAGCTAAAAGCTAATCCTCAAAAAACGCCGCTTCCTTCCATCCTGTGTTCTAATATCTTTTCCCTGGAAAACAAACTGGACTACCTGAAGCTGGATTTAAATATATGACGTGAGATGAGTGTTTGCATATACATCATAAACAACTTTGTCATAGAGTTAAAGAAAAACAACCATTAAAGGTGTTTGACAGATTCAAAAATAGTGGAGCAATTATTATATATACATTATTTACATTTTAAGCATGATAGTAACTAAATAAACTAAATAGATTTTTCTTTTTTTACCCTTATTTCTGATGAAAGTTGTTCATATCTGCTCTAACACATCATGTTCATCTGTTTTAAAGAGAGACCAGCAACATTTATTTAGAAAATTGAAACATTTGACATTAGTTTATCATAAATAAACTGTGCAAATTTAATATTTTTAAAGTTTAAAGTTTTAGACCCCAAACATTTAAATTATACTGTACTCACATTCTCAGCTTTGTTGTAATGTTAATGAGCTTCACAGAATGTCATAATTGATCTTTGGAAATGTAAGTATTGATTCTTATTTGTCAATAATAAATGAACACACAGATTAACACATTCTTTTTCACCTCCCCAAATACTTTTACGTTGGATTTCTAAAAGCGTAGTGGATGCATCAGAAATTGTGATGTGGTCAGTGTTTTTACCAGAAAAGGCCTTCACAGAAGGAAGGTCATTGTTAACACAAGGGTCGTTTCACCACATTTCAATAATTATCCCATGCACTTTGGTCTCCAAAAATTCTGAAATTGGTACCAATTGTTCAGTGATTATTCAATAGACAAACAGAAAAGAGAATCTATCCTAAATAAATTCACATTATTTATTCAAAGTGCAAAGAAAGAGGAAACGAGTGCGACAGAGAAAGGATCTAAACTCTCGACTGCTGCAGGAGGCAGATTTTGTTCATCACTGAAAAGATTCATTATCATTTTAATGCTTCCTACGAGTCATATACGTTAAACTACAGTTTCTGCACAGACTGTACTCTGAAAGACAAACAGTAATGTGTCTTTATTTATCAATTAATTTTGAAAAAGTATCTCCAATATCTCAAGACAGACACTGAGGTGCAGGTTTCCTCACATAAAAACAATGTGTTAGTTCTACAGTACACAATACAGGTTTCTTTTTTTTTTTTACATCTAATTTAGTTTCTAAAGCTTCTCAAAGTGCATTAAAATGACATCAGGACTAAATTTTATTTTTTTTCTAATTAAACAAACCACACCACCTGACTACATATCATAGGATGGGGACATTTATTAATTGAGCATAGCGTTAGTTTAGGCAGGCCTCTGACGTCAAGCCAGCCACACCTTCAGTCAACAAATTGGCCCCCATTATTGGTCACAGCATACAGGAAGCATGACTTAAACCACGACAGCTGCCTTTTACCTCCTCAGCAAGCATTGGGCAACCCACCTCCGCCCCAACTCCTCCTGGTCAGTATGTAGCCAAGTAACTGGGTGTCATTTTTTTATCATTAACATATGCTGTGATCTGTTCCAGGGGGTTTCTGCTAAACCGCTCTCCTTGCTTTAGCCTTTAGCTAGGGCTCAGGGAAGGTCAGGGAGGAGTGCTCTCCCTGCCTCCGGCTTTCCATGTAAGCTCATGGAAAGGACAAGGAGGTCCCAAAACAGACCCATACCACCAAATATATGATTATATGCGTATCCATGTAAAGCACTCAAAGGCGCTATACAAATCCTCATGCACATTTATTGTAAATAAATCATTTATTTTGACTAAAGCAGTACTGACTGAAATTTATTTCATTCATATTTACTAAATTAGTATATTTTGTCCTTTTGATCTATTTATTAAAACTCTTGCATGTTTCCTGATTAACTTCACTTTGCTTCCTCATTGTTGACAAGGTTATAAATAAAATATGTAGTTATTTACAAAGCTGATCTCCTTTCAGGGCAAACTACAGTCTAATATACACACACAGACTAGAAACATTCCTTCAGCTCACTGTAAATACCAGCAGAAATGCACAGCTTCAGCTATTTGGAGCTATATAATGAAAAACATATGAGTCAGCTTATTCCCTGAATGACCTAAATGTATCTAAACCAAGTAGACATGATAACATGGTAGAGGCTGAGATTATGTCAGCCTCTGCTATGGCTTTGATTAGGACTGTAATAGAGAATGATGATAGAGTTTCAACGTTAGTGTCTGGGTTAAAAAGCTCGTCTGGTTTTTGCATCTCTGATGATCTTCACAGATCACAAACTGTGGATGTTAAAAATCCCAAAACTGCTTTGAGTAACATTAAAAACAACCTGAAAAGCATCACCAAGTGAGCCACAAGATGGAGACTCTGCAGAGACTCTTATTTCAGGAAACACAGATGAGCTTCAATAATCTATGACCCAGTCACAACTTCCCACCACTATTTTCATGTGTTTTTCACCTGTAAAATGAGAACAGCCTACAAACAGTAAGTCTGTCAGACTAACAGTACAGGCTGAAGAAATACAATAATCCCTTCACATCCAATCACCTGAGAGTATTCCTAATGTTATGGATGGAAGAAAACAGTCTCATCTTGGCAGGGGTGGACTGGCATCCGGGGACACCGGGGATTGGGCTGGTGGGCCGGGCCATGAGAAAGAGAAAAAGAAAAGGGGAAAAAACAAACCTGTTTGTTTATTCCCACTTTCTTGTATCAAGTTTTGGCCGCGAAACTCCAGTATTTTACCCCTCTTTCCTGTAAATATCCCATATTTTAATGTAATAATAATTAAAAATTAAATGTAAAAAAAACATTCCTCTGCCTCTGAAGAGAACTGTGACCTGAAATGGCCTGGATGGCCTTTCTCACGAGATTAAATTAAATTAAATTAAATTAAATTAAATTAAATTAAATTAAATTAAATTAAACTAAATTAAATTAAATTAAATTAAATTAAATTAAATTAAATTAAATTAAATTAAAAGTGTCGACAGCGGCAACAAACCAGGAAACAACTCATAAGAGAGATGGATGAAGACGTTATGATGAAACAACAAAGAACTGGTGTAAATATGTTGTAAAATGTGATGTAGGGTTTATCTTCCTAAAGAGCAGCAGGATGTGACACAGTTACACATTCCTTTAGATTAGTAACTGAGATTTTAACGTCTACCACAGCAGAAAGAATCACGTAAATCACTTTCTATTTTGGCGATATAGAAAACTACAAAATTGCATTTATAGATATATTTTGTATTTTGTATAAAAATACTAGTTTTATGAGTCACTGCTTTTACTTCTCAGACACATGTAAATGTCAGTTAGATGGATTAATGAGTGCGTTCTAACCCAGACCTTCCCCATAACAAGCTACACTACAGAACTCACTCACACGTGCTGTCTCTTACAGGAGAAAAAGCCAAAAGTAGCACATATTGTGCAGTTGTTTGTTAATAAATGTGTCTGTGTAGCATTTTGGATCAGCAAATTTAATCCAGAATTGTCTTTCTGGTCATACGTCATTTGACATATTACTGAGATTTATATAATTTATCAACATTTTGAGAAAATATATGGAGACACCCAGTCCTAGTAGGAATGTTCACAGCATTTCAATGTTAATAAAGGTCCTCCCACCAGATTCTAGTCACATCATTGTATTTAATAAGTGGTTGATAAGTGGATATTTTAGATTTCTTGTACAATTGTCTTAAAATGAAAAGTGATACTGGAGTATGGGGGGTATTGTATCAATGAGCGTTTGCATTAAAATCATTTCATGCTGTAAAATCACTTTACTGATGTAATAATTTTACTGTAAGCTACTTAAGGGTTGAAGTTAATGGTTCATTTACGATTATGGTCCAAAGCAACATCAAATGCAGTTTTTTTCATCAAGGGACATGAAACTTGTGTTGCTGGCTGGCCCCCCACACCACACATGACATGGGCTCTATTCTCCCACACTGAAAAATACACTTTATTTCACTAATATTAAGTTCAACTTAATGCCACTATCAAGTAAAATGTACATAACTTGAAATTAATGAAGACATTAAGTCAATGTTGTTTGTCATATATCATTTTGATGTTGTATTTACTCAAACAAATGAAGTAAAATTAATTAAGTTTTTCCATAAACAGAAATATCACCAACATGAAAATATGAAGTACATTTTATATATTTGTAAAATTTACTGTTATGAAAAATATATGTAGATTTGAATCTTTTTGACACAAAATGTAATCAATTGTATCAAGTTGTATTACTCATAAATACGTAAATGATGCTTATTTCATTTGATAAATATGACCAGATAATATAGATTTATCACAAATCACACAACTGGAAAACAGAAGAATAAACATTTATTTACTAAAGTTCACATCTGAACAGGTCCTGGTTTTAAAATATGCTTGAACAAACAGTGTAACTTACTGTACATATATGTACATAATGGAAAATGAAGGCTATTCAAACATTATAAGTGCTTTACAATTATTATAACAACATTTTTCTTTAACTATTGTAAGAATGATTTTATTGAAATATTAAAGTGCAACGGCAACATTCAAAATAGCATTATGGCATTACACTTTATACCATGAGTGTCAAAGTATGGTCTGGGGTCTAAAAGCGGCCCTGCCATAAATATTTTAAAAAGTGTCAAATGTAGTAAAAACAGGTGTTGTGGATTTCATACAGTACATGTTTTTGAGCTATGTGAAGAAGCTACAGTACCAATAGAGAAATACTGCACAGGTATGAGGAGAACATGCAAACTCTACACAGAGGGGTGTCAAACCCATGGCTGTAAAGTAAAAGTGCCTCCTTATTTTATTGTTAATGACAATAAATGTGATTGTTACATAGAGCTGGACAATATATCGTGATTCAACATATATTGAGTTTCTTTTTTGGCGATATAAAAAAAAACAATATTGCCTATATCCATATATATCCATATTTTTGTAACTTATTTTTATTTATTCAGTCACACAGTAAAAATCACATCAAACAAGTATGTATTATTATTCATAGAGTACAATTAAAAAGTGTTCTTCTTTACAATGTATCCATATTGCTGAGATACATATATATTTTTATAGGTTATTTTGTATTAAAATACTCGTTTTAGGAGTTGTTGTTGATCACTGAATGTGTCCTAACAAAGACCTTCCTCCAAACAAGCCACACTACAGAACTCACTCACACGTGCTGTCCCTTAGAGGAGGAAAAAGCCCAAAGTAGCACATATTGTGCAGCTGTTGGTTAATAAATGTGCCTGTGTGGAATTTTTCATCAGCAAATTTAACCCAGATTGTCTTTCTGGTCAGACTTTGACTTTAGAATATATCCACAATGATGTCTTCATGTACCAGGATGAGGTCTTTCAGGACTCTGACTCTGAATCTCCTGAAGAGTCTGAGGAGGACGTGGAGGAGCTGGAGGACATAACAGAAAAAAGCTCCTCAGACCTCCCGGAGCCCACCCCTGAGAATAACAGGTCGTTCTCCTGGGCGTACGTTACCAGTAAGTACCTCCCATCCTGTGGAGCCGTCCCAGTGTCAAGAATCCCCCCCCACAAGGTTAAAGTCCCGCCCACAACACAGCCCAGAGTGCAGGTAAAGTGTGAGTCTCAGAGCTCCACACAGAGACCTCAGAGACCTAAGAGTTGAAGGATTGTTCGTTATCCTGACGCTCATCAGCTGTTCGTAGGAAATATTCCTCATGACGTGGAAAAGCCCGAACTGATGGAGTTCTTTGAACAGTTTGGCTCAGTGTTGGATTTCAAGATCATTAGCAGAGAAAAACATCCAAACTTTGGTTTCGTAGTGTTTAACGATTCTGAGCCGGTCCAGAAGATCCTCAGCAGCAGACCTATTGAGTTGTTTGACAACGTGCGTCTGAATGTCCAGAAGAAAAAGACGCGTTCGCCACGTGAAGTTGAGCGCAGAGATGCCCGTCCTCGCCCTGAAGAACCCAGAGGGGGCGGAGTCAGAGGCCCCTCATCCCAAGGGGGTGGAACCAACAAACCCAACCTTGGCTCTGGGTGTGGGGTGGTGGCCTAGTGAGCGTTTATCTGCCCCCTGGCAGTGAGACTACGCCCCCTCCTTAAGCCCCACCCACTGTGTATCTGGACGTTTGCATCACTCTAACCTCTAATCGATCTAAAGATTAAAATATTGGTTGAAAACTACTTGAACTGTGGTCTGTGGTCAATGAAGTTTGAATAAAAACTAACAAATCGTAACATTGCCTGGCAACCCTTTTCAGAGGTTTGAATTAAAGATCCAAACAATAATAATTGTAGGAGCCATGATTCATTTCTGAGCTACCTCAGTATAATATGTTTAGCATCTACCTAACCCGTAGATGGGCGGGTCATGCAGGTTATTTATGTTGCCATGGTGATTGCACAGGTGTGGTTAATCAGGGAGAAGCAAACAGTTTTTCGACTACTCCTGGGGCTCTTGTGAATGGGTTTTCTGTATTCAGTTTTACCGGACATTTTAATAGTATTTTTTTTTGTATTCACAATTCCCTGTTTATTTTCTGGATTAAAGAGCAAATAATTCAGAAACACCAACAAATTATTTTCATATCTTTTATCAACCAAGTACCTGTCAAAACAAAAATCTCTGCACCACCAAAGGTGGACAAAGTTAACTGACTTGGACACTTTAATAATAATAATAATAATAATAATAATAATAATAATAATAATAATAATAATAATAATAATAATAATAATAATAATAATAATAATAGTAGGGGACACATGTCAGTGTTAAACACAGCTCTGTGTGCTGTTCAGCAGAGGGGTGTTCCATAAAGGAGGGTTAACAAACTCTGAGTTTATCCATAAACTCTGGGTCAACATACCCCACGATGGGAAACTCTGTTTATCTGATTCTATTACAGCTGGTATGAAGTGGGTTAATCAACCCTGAGTATGTAAACCTTGGGTTACTTACGTGCACGCGCAAGATAAAAAACAATCATCAATGGATCAGAGATTACTCAAACTGCCATGACAACCAAATGGAACAGAGTGATTTATTCACCCTAATGGGTAAAATAAGTCAGTGTTTGATGAATATGAGCCTGTTCTAAAGGTGTGTTCATTCTTCAGTGACTATAGTGGCTTAAATCACCCGTAATTAGTCACATATTTTGGTCGCTTCATCACTTTATTGCTTCAGTGACATGACGAGCGGTGAATAATATGAATAAAATGTGTCTGAGGAGACGTGTCAGCAGCATAGGATGTCTGCATAGAGAGTCCTCCTGTTACACTGGATATTAAGACAGTAAATGCTGCTTCATATCACATAATTTATATTGATTTTTAATGTAATATTGTCGGTAGAGTCATCTCAACGTCCTAATAAATGTCATAACCAAAAACTGTAGCGGGACGCGAACCCCCAACCCATCGCTTCCAAGAGCTGTGTCACACTTCACTGCACCATCACACCTTCAAAGATGTGTGATCTACAGATTGAACTGTAACTGTATAACAATATAAAACAATAATCGAGCCTTAAAAGTGGATTTATTTAAATGATCATCTCCTCCTTTATATTATCCACAGGTTTGTATTCAGAGAACTTTATTACAGACGTCAGTAGATGTTTTAATGTAGATCAACCTCAACCTAATGATCTACATCTACAATGTTATAAAGAAAAGTTCTCAAACTTTTCAGCCAATGACCCTCAAAAATAAAGGTTCCAGAGACCGGGGACCCCCACTGTACCTGAAGGTGGTTGATCACAGGCATGAACATTGAAGAACAGTCATGTGGAGACAGGACCATCTATGAGGGGAAATAAAGGAGAGAGATGTTTGGGGAGCATCGATAAAGTCAGTAAAATGATGGTCCATTGTTCTATGAATCTGTGATAACCACATTTATTTATCTTAATAATATCCACTGTTATCCAGGTTGTTCGTTATTATTTGCGCCGTAGTTTGTAGTCATTTTAAAGATGTAAATCATTGTTTTAATCAGAAATAAAATGGGTTAAAAGTGACCAAAAACTGTGGAAAAGATGCTGAAAAGAGATTTTAAAATTCACAAAAAATTATTAATATTCGCAAATTAGGGGTAATGTAATTTAAAAATTAGGAACAATTAGTTTGAAGTGGCAAATAATGGGCATGAAAAATCGTGAATGAGGTTAAATTGGCCAAAATAAGCATGAAATATGGTGAAAAGATGATAAACGTGACAATAATTGGTCAACATAAGTAAGTGGTGACAAGGGTTTATGTGCCGAAAATGTCTTGAAAGTTGAAAAAATGTGCAGAAAAGGCATTGAAATTTGATGGAGAAGTGGCAGGAAAGGGAGTAATGTAGCAAAAATGCATTAAAAGGAGCAAAAATATGGCAAAAAAAAAGGGATAAATATAAGTTCAAATATGGCGTTTGGTGTGGCTACTCTGTGTTTGTTACACATGTTCTAGACTAAATCAAATACTTATCCAATGGTTTCTGTTCTCAGCTGGTGATGTCTGTATCCTGTGAACAAAAAACTACAACATTTATATACATTTCAAAGGTTGATTATGATTTTTTTTAAATATTTCAAGTTATAATTTCTATCCATGTCTAAATATTTATTTATCTATCTGAGGGTATAAATACACATAAGGGTTTTAGTTGTGAGATTTTTAGAACATAAATAGAGGAAAATGACAATATTTTACACAGTTATAACATAATATTCAAACTGACAGAGATTATTAAAGAAGTAAGTGAATAAAAAAGTAAGAAAATAACCCAAAGAACTGAAAAGTAAATCAAATCATTAGAATAAAACAGTAATTAGAACAAAACAGAAATGTAACCAGGTGTTATGTTAATTTATGCCTCTACTAATATTTATATAGTTTACAAGGAAACAGATTTGTGATTGTATTAATGTCTTTATTATCTCTCTAAAGAGTCCTAGTTAAATCTATAGACCACGTACCATGTACAGTTCAGCCCCCCCACCTTTGATTAGATGTTTTAGGTGGTGAGGTGACTTTTATTCAAGCTACAACTGTAAAGTGTTGTGGAGTGTTACAAAAATAAAATCAAAAGTAATAAATAATAAAAAATAAAGTCAATCAACTCAAATCATCAAGAGAAAGAAAACAGTATGAAATCTATAAATATGATATCCAAAAGTTATTCTATCTGTCATTTCAAAAATATCAACGTTTGATCAACAAGAAAACGTTTTTAGTAATTCCTTAAAAAAAAGATCCTAACACATCTTAAATTATAAATATTTAAATAATTGTGTGTGAGTGTGTGTGTTATAGTGTTAATTGACTTGTCTAAAAAACTAAACCATTGATGAAAAAATAAATGGTTTATATCACATATTGCCATTTTGAGGAAAAATAAAGAAATATGAATATTGGTCCATAACCCCCAGGCCTAATGTAACCAAAGCAGTAATGTTTTATCTTGTAAAGGATATGATTGTCTAAACCAGGGGTCCCCAATCCTGGTCCTCAAGGGCCACTATCCAGCATGTTTTAGATGTTTCCCTCTTCCAACACACCTGATTGAAATGAACAGGATTGTTATCAGGCTTCTGCAGAGCTTGATGATGAGTTAATCATTTGAATCAGGTGTGTTGGAAGAGGGAAACATCTAAAACATGCTGGATAGTGGCCCTTGAGGACCAGGATTGGGGACCCCTGGTCTAAACTGTGTAAAATGAGGTGTTCAAACACTGCTTAAAGTAGGATTTTATTAATATGTGTGTTACCTCAATAACAAATAGAAATCACTAGACTGATATGCTGCCTTGGTATGTAGCAAGTGATGCTAATGCTAATGCTACATTATAGTTCATTCATTTCATTCATTTTCAGACCCACTTATTCCTGTTTGACAGGGTCGCGGGGGTCTGCCGGTGCCAATCTCTGGCTATCATTGGGCGCTGGGTGGGGGTACACCCTGGACAGGGCGCCAGTCCATCACAGGGCAACACAGACAGACAACCACTCACTCTCATTCACTACTATGGGCAATTTAGAGACTCCATTCAATCTTATAGTCATGTTTTTGGATTGTGGGAGGAAGCCGGAGAACCCGGAAAAAACCCATGCAAACAACACTATAGTTAAAAGACTGTGTGACTATAAGAACATGTCAGATCTTTTGTTTGATGTTCATTGTACTTGGAACCAGTTTGATAAATTGCTTACATACAATTTAAAAAAAATATTTGAAAATGACCTTGTCTTAAATGATCTTTTATTCCTTTTTTCCATTTAGGGTGATGATTTTAAGTAGGTGAATTGGTTCGTTTTATTGGTAAATAACTTTAAAATAGTGAAAATGATTTTAATGAAAAAAATTGTATTTTGATCATGTTTTTCCAAAAATAAATGGTGATATGATTTTTTTCCCCATATCACCCACTGTGACTGAGGTAAAGGTAGCACTGCCTTGGGCCACAGTGTGTTAAGTGGGAGCCCCCTGCCTCTGTCATCATCAACATCTGTGATAAACACCTACAACATGAGACATGTCCCCAGATAAATGATGGACAGTTGTTGATATGAAATATTAACAAATACATGTATTTTGTCACATGTTCTCCACAGGGGCTGCTAAACAAGCTAGCTAACGTTAGCCAATGTGAACTTTAGCTAGCTAGCTCACTCTGTGGGTCTTTACCAGGTACTACGTGTTAAGGCTTCAGCGAGCAGGAGAACTCTGTCAGCATGGAAGATTTTGACAACACCGTACTGTCAGTGTTGGAGGGTAAGTCATGTTTTTCATTCATATTTGGTGATTATTAAGCAAAGTTAGCGTCTGTATTGGTAGCTTTGATCACATTAATGTTGCACACTGTTAGCTGGATGTTGTCTGTCCCTGTATACAAAAAATGCCTTGCTTAAGTGCCGTGGAACAAGTGCCGAACTTTTTTTCTTTTAATAACCTAAACTTTGGGTGGGACAGCAACAAGAAAAACCACTTATTACTGTTATTATTATTAATAACATTTCCCCATAGTTGACCATCTACACCAAAATGTACAAGTGACTCCAAAATATGAGGTCCCTGAGGAAGAGGCAGGGCTCCACGCCACAACGATGGGTGTTAAAGAAGAGTTTCTTCTGCTCAAACAACACAGACAATGACACTGATGGTGACAGAAGTGGTGACACAAGCAGTTCAACCATAATTAATGAGAGCAATGATGACCTCAGCGAGGACAGTTTAAATGGAGGTTTGTGCTAAAAGTGGGAACAATTCTGTCAGAGTTCTGATTTGTGTACATCTAAAACCCCTGGGTTTACCCGGGGTTGGGGCTCGAGTGCGAGCGCCTGGTGGCCGGAGCTTTGCCCACGGGCCCCGGCCGGGCAAAGCCCGAAAGGACGACGTGGGCCCGCCCTCCCGTAGGCCCACCACCCGCAGGAGGGATCATATGGGGCCGGTGCAGTGTGGATCGGGCAGTCGTCCAGGGCGGGGGCCTTGGCGATCTGATCCCCGGCTACAGAAGCTAGCGTTAGGGACGTGGAATGTCACCTCTCTGGCGGGGAAGGAGCCTGAGCTTGTGTGCGAGGTGGAGAAGTTCGGACTAGATATAGTCGGTCTCACCTCGACACATAACAAGGGCTCTGGAACCAGCCTACTCGACAGGGGTTGGACTCTCTTCTACTCTGGAGTCGCCAATGGTGAGAGGCGCCGGGCCGGGGTGGCTATACTTCTTTCCCCCCGACTTAGTGCCTGTACGTTGGAGTTTACCCCGGTAGACGAGAGGGTAGCCTCCCTCCGCCTTCGGGTGGGGGGACGGATCATGACTGTTGTTTGTGCCTATGGGCCAAACAGCAGCTCGGAGTATCCACCCTTCTTGGATTCCTTAGAGGGAGTACTGGAGAGTGCTCCTTCTGGGGATTCCCTCGTTCTGCTGGGGGACTTCAACGCTCATGTTGGCAGCGACAGTGAGACCTGGAGGGGCGTGATTGGGAGGAACGGCCCCCCTGATCGGAACCCGAGCGGTGTTTTGTTGTTGGACTTCTGTGCTTGCCACAGATTGTCCATAACAAACACCATGTTCAAGCATAAGGGTGTCCATATGTGCACTTGGCACCAGGACACCCTAGGCCGCAGTTCGATGATCGACTTCGTAGTCGTGTCATCGGACTTGCGGCCGCATGTCTTGGACACTCGGGTAAAGAGAGGGGCGGAGCTGTCAACTGACCACCACCTGGTGGTGAGTTGGCTCCGATGGCGGGGGAGGATGCCGGTTAGACCTGGCAGACCCAAACGTATAGTGAGGGTCTGCTGGGAACGCCTGGCAGAGTCTCCCGTCAGAAGGAGCTTCAACTCCCACCTCCGGGAAAACTTCAACCATGTCTCGGAGGAGGCGGGGGACATTGAGTCCGAGTGGGCCATGTTCCGTGCCTCTGTTGCTGAGGCGGCTGATCGGTGCTGTGGCCGCAAGGTAGTCGGTGCCTGTCATGGCGGCAATGCCCGAACCCGTTGGTGGACACCGGGGGTGAGGGATGCCGTCAAGCTGAAGAAGGAGTCCTACCGGGTCTTTCTGGCCTGTGGGACTCCGGAGGCAGCAGACAGGTACCGACGGGCCAAGCGGAGTGCAGCCACGGCGGTCGCTGAGGCAAAAGCCCGGACATGGGAGGAGTTTAGTGAGGCTATGGAGAACGACTTCCGGACGGCTTCGAAGAGATTCTGGACCACTATCCGGCGTCTCAGGAGGGGGAAGCAGTGCACCGTCAACACTATGTATGGTGCGGATGGTGCGCTGCTGACCTCGACTCGAGACGTTGTGGATCGGTAGGGGGAATACTTCGAAGACCTCCTCAATCCCACCGACACGCCTTCCAATCAGGAAGCAGGGCCCAGGGACCCAAGAGTGGGCTCTCCTATCTCTGGGGCTGAGGTTGCCGAGGTGGTTAAAAAGCTCCTCGGTGGCAGGGCTCCGGGGGTGGATGAGATCCGCCCGGAGTTCCTCAAGGCCCTGGATGTTGTGGGGCTGTCATGGCTGACACGACTCTGCAACATCGCGTGGACATCGGGGGCAGTGCCTCTGGATTGGCAGACCGGGGTGGTGGTCCCCCTTTTTAAGAAGGGGGACCGGAGGGTGTGTTCCAATTATAGAGGGATCACACTCCTCAGCCTCCCCGGTAAGGTCTATTCAGGGGTACTGGAGAGGAGGGTCCGCCGGATAGTTGAACCTCGGATTCAGGAGGAGCAATGTGGTTTTCGTCCTGGCCGTGGAACTGTGGACCAGCTCTACACCCTCAGCAGGGTCCTTGAAGGGTCATGGGAATTTGCCCAACCGGTCCACATGTGTTTTGTGGACCTGGAAAAGGCATTTGACCGTGTCCCTCGGGGATTCCTGTGGGGGGTCCTCCGGGAGTATGGGGTATCGAACCTCCTGATAGGAGCTGTTCGTTCCCTGTATGACCGGAGTCAGAGTCTGGTCCGCATTGCCGGCAGTAAGTCGAAATCGTTTCCGGTGAGGGTTGGACTCCGCTAGGGCTGCCCTTTGTCACCGATTCTGTTCATAACTTTTATGGACAGAATTTCTAGGCGCAGTCAGGGCGTTGAGGGCGTCCGGTTTGGGGGCCTCAGTATTGCATCACTGCTTTTTGCAGATGATGTGGTCCTGTTGGCTCCAACATACCGTGACCTTCAACTCTCACTGGATCGATTCGCAGCCGAGTGTGAAGCGGCCGGAATGAGAATCAGCACCTCCAAATCCGAGTCCATGGTTCTCGACCGGAAAAAGGTGGAGTGCCTTCTCCGGGTTGGAGATGAGGTTCTGCCCCAGGTGGAGGAGTTCAAGTACCTCGGGGTCTTGTTCACGAGTGAGGGAAGGATGGAGCGAGAGATCGACAGGCGGATTGGTGCAGCGTCTGCAGTGATGCAGAGTCTGCACCAGTCCGTCATTGTGAAAAGGGAGCTGAGCCAAAAAGCAAAGCTCTCGATTTACAGGTCGGTCTACGTTCCAACCCTCACCTATGGTCATGAACTTTGGGTCATGACCGAAAGAACAAGATCACGGGTACAAGCGGCCGAAATGAGTTTCCTCCGTAGGGTGGCTGGGCTCTCCCTTAGAGATAGGGTGAGAAGCTCAGTCATTCGGGAGGGGCTCAAAGTAGAGTCGCTGCTCCTCCGCATCGAGAAGAGCCAGATGAGGTGGCTCGGGCACCTAATTAGGATGCCCCCTGAACGCCTCCCTAGTGAGGCGTTCAGGGCACGTCCCTCCGGAAGGAGGCCCCGGGGAAGACCCAGGACACGCTGGAGAGACTATGTCTCTCGGCTGGCCTGGGAACGTCTCGGGGTCCCCCTGGAAGAGCTGGAGGAAGTGGCCGGGGAGCGGGAAGTCTGGGCCTCCCTACTGAGGATGCTGCCCCCGCGACCCGGAAACGGCTAAGCGGGAGAAGATGGATGGATGGATGGATAAAAAAGTTTAAACCTGTACTGAGACTATATTTGCCTCTGTCCCATGTGCCAGAGTACATTATAATGCACACAATGTTGGATAATGACCTGTGTTTTCCTGTTATTTTGCTTATGTGTTTACAAATGATTTCATTATTTTCCCCAGGAAAAGCGTCGCCACTTAAATCAGCTGACACAGTCATTTTCCACATAATCAATATCAAACACATTTTTAGAATTTCCTAACAATGAGTAAAACATTAAGCTGATCAAATGAAATAGGTAATTGACCATTCCTAAAAAAAAATCTGAAAGTCCATAAAGAAAACACAGCTCTACTCAAACTGTTATTGTTTTTTAGACTTTAGGTGAAGTGAAGTTTGACCTCTGATAGATGTACCTTACACTCTTTATGATAACTGTTTTCTGGTTTTGTCAAACCTAGTGGGGGAAGTAAGTAATGACTTTCTAATATAATTGTGCATTATATTTTATTCATACACATGCCACTAACTATGATTTATCTTCTCTGATGCTAGTGTAATAGTGTTTCCATGGAAACGTCTTTGCCTCACTGTCTTATTTTATAGTCTGAGGATGCAGGTGAGTCACTACAAAACATTGAGCAAAATGTACAAGAATCCCAACACAAAACCCAACCAAGGCAATTTTGCCCAAATTTTGGACCTTGAGTTCAAGGCTAGACGGGCTTTCATTGATGCAGATATTACAAAGGAAGAAGACTGACCTATGAAACTCTTTGATGCATATCCCTGCTTCAAAGACACTGGAAATGTCAGCTTTTTGACTTCCGTCCTTGGTACTGTGTGTTTCTGTCTGTGCAGTCTGCCCTGTATTAAGCCTGCTCAGTGGTAATAACTGAACAGAATTGTGTCCAAGGCAATGGATGAGCTGCATCGCCAAATTGCAACCCCCAATTTTTATTTTTATTAATAATTTAAAAGGTACAATAAACATTAAACACATCCTTTACAATTACTGTACATGTTTTCTCTTAATTGAATATTAATATTACAAATGCTTTTGGATTTTGCACCATTGTTGTTATTGTTCCCTCGAGACAATTACACTATACCTGTAAGTGTTATATTGTATTACAGTGCATTATTCTCAATGTTAAATTAGGTTCTATTTTTTTCAATGGTTTGTTGTGTCACAGAATTGCATTGTTTTGTCTTGATATATAAAAGAAATATGTGCTAACCACTGCATTAATTATAATTAAATTCAGTACATCTACACGTTTGCTATATGTTGTCACCACTAAAATTTTGAATTTTTTTTCAAGATCATCATCAACTCAGGCTGATTAAAACCATCCCATCTGAGCTGGGACATGAACTGATCCATTTATTCACACATTAGTTCTTCTAATGTCTTTAAACACTTTTATTGATACACACAGACCTGGTCAGAGCAGGTTACACTCCCAGTTAGGAACATGGAAAAAAAACATTTGCTCCATCTCAGTATCAAGTTTAGACTTTTTTTAGACCTGTGTCCTGGGTATGATGGGTTCACAAGGTGAACAGTATTCAGCCATGTTGGGAAGTCCAGAAATCACACAGCATTTCACCCAATCATACTCGCTGTGGTTCATGCCAAAAAATACCACAGACCAAGTATTTGTAGTGTAGTCATAGCACTCAACAATTCTGTTTCCTGTGCTACAAGAGACAACAAAGATCTTCTTGTTCATCACTGCAATGCCAAAGTAACTGTGTCTGTGGACCATTTCAGGGACATCGTACCAGGTGTTGGTCACTGGGTCATAAGCCTCAGCAGAACTCAGATCTCTGGACCCATCGCTTCCTCCAACTGCAAAAATGTGGCCCATATATGCAACGACTCCAAGTTTATACCGATGTGTTCCCATGGGAGTGATCAGTGTCCACTGGTTGGTGTCTGGGTTGTAATACTCAGCAGTATTCAGTACTCTATTACTCCATCCTCCACATATGTAAATCTTGTTGTTCAGTGTGGTGCAGCTGGCCCTGATCCTCTCTTCATTCATTGATGCAATGAACGTCCACTGGTTGATGTTGGGCTGGTAGCGTTCAGCAGTTCTGTGTGAGATAACATCATCATCCCTGCGGCCTCCCATAGCGTAGATGTATCCCTTTAGCACGGTAACACTCATTAAGTACCGTGACTCCTGCATTGGTGACATCTCCTGCCAAGTGTGTGTGACTAGGTTATACCTCCACACTCTGTTACAGGGGTCGGTCCATCTTAAACCACTACCCACAATGTAGAAGCATCTACCAAGGAAGACAGTGCTGTAGAATAGTAAGTGAGTAATGGGATTCTCCAGACTGGGTTGAGTGTGAACTGTGATCCAGCTGTTAGTTCTGTAGTCAAAGGCCTCTATGATCTTAGAATAGAATCTAAACATCAGTAAGACGGCGTTTGGCAAACGACGGCAAAACAAGGTGTTGTTGATCCCAGACTCAGAGCAGAGTAACGAAGGTTGAGACATGACTTTAAGGGTATCAGAGACCAACAGGTGGGACTCAGGGTTTGTTTTTACCACATCATTGTTAAGCACATTGTCTGTGATGTAACTTTTGTCCATCAGCCCCAGTCGTACCTTTGGTAACAGAGTAGAAATGGCTCCCTGTCGTTCCTCAGGCATGTGGTTTATCCATCTTAAAACACTTTGATAAACTGTGCTCTCCTGGGTCACAGTAAGGTCATCCTGACCCAGGATATCAGCCAGCTCCTGCTCCGCAAGCTGCAAAAACTCTTCACAGAGTGAAACCTCCTCAAAATTCTCACAGATAAAGTGAAAGGCCTCATACTTCAGTTGAAACAAAATGGGAATATACCAGACTTTAGTAAACTGCCACAGCCCAATGCATTTTTCCGGACAGAGGTGATCCTTCAGAGCTTCAAAGCATGTTTGTTCCAGACTCTTTACATTGAACTGATGCACTTCTATCATTAGATCAAAAATATAACTGTTGTCAGAGTGACAGAGATAAAGTAAATTCACTGAGTCCAAGGAGTTTGTGGGTTATTGTGTCTCTCTCAGAAGGGTTTCCCTCATTAAAGAATACTCAAGGTGCTGCTGAGTCCTTTGATGTGTGACCAGCTCCTGATGATGTCATAAGCAGTGTGTGATGATGTCACAGTGAAATTCACACTGACATTCCTTCTGCTGGCTCCTGATTGGTGGATGGCATGACAGGTTCTGCGTTCTCTGATATCTGTGTATGGGTGTGGGGGTCTCAGCTATCAATCAATCAATCAATCAATCTTTTATTTGTATAGCGCCAAATCATAACCAATGATATCTCAAGACACTTTACAGTAGAGCAGTCTTAAGGACGGACTCTTCATTTTTTGGATACACACATATGCATATATACGTATATACACATACATATGTATCCCACACCCAACATGAATTCATCATGGCGGCAAGGAAAACCTTTTAGAGACAAATGGAACAACGAGTAGTCCAGCATTTTGAGAGCGTAGTGTTCTGGGGGGATTGTATGGCACTACAAGCTCCTTGAGATAGACTGGTGCCTGTCCATTTAGGGCTTTATAAGTGAGAAGAAGAATCTTGAATTCTATTCTATATTTTATGGGAAGCCAATGCAGAGAGGCTAATACAGGAGTAATGTGATCTCTCACTGCGCAAAAAGAGCAAGAATCGAGAATATCCGTTTTTTGATTCTGTCGAGAATACGGACTATTCTGATGCATATCCGGAGTTTTTTTGATATGCCCCATATCTGGTCAAATACGGACCCAAGATTCTTCATGAAGACAGTATATTGTATTAGGATACTAACAGTATTTAGATTTTGTCATATATGTGTTACGGAAATGTCCTCGTGGTGAAAATACCCAGAATCCCTAAATATCCGGTTTTTGATTCTGTCTAGAATACGAACTTTTCTGATGCATATCCGTTTCGTTGATATGCCCCATATCTGGTCAAATATTCAATTCAGTTCAACTTTCGTCTCAAAGTGCTTAACAATATAAAATGCATAGTAAGAAAACCCAACAAGATCCACATGAACAAGCATTTAGCGACAGTGGGAAGAAAAAACTCCACATTTTTTTTAACAGGAAGAAATCTCCAGCAGAACCAGGTTCAGAGGTGGTAGTCATCTGCCTCGACTGGTTGGGGTTAGTGAACAGAAGGACCATCAGAACAGGATAGAGGGCAGAACATCTGAGTGTCCCAGACTAGTTGAACCATGAACCATCGACCAGGAACTGCCAGCTCCAGCATCAAGGCACCATTAATCAGGAACTACTAGCTTCAGCCGCAAGACACAGACTGCAGGATAAACATGATACACTAAGACAGGGGTCACCAACGCGGTGCCCGCGGGCACCAGGTCGCCCGTAAGGACCAGATGAGTCGCCCGCTGGCCTGTTCTAAAAATAGCTCAAATAGCAGCACTTACCAGTGAGCTTTTATATATATAGATTTATTTATTTAGCTATTCTTGTTTAAATCACACTTACATGTAACTTAGAAATGACAATACATATATATAAACACTTAAAATGTAAAGTGTTTTTTGTGTTTAATACATACTTGCCAACTCTCCCGATTTTCCCGGGAAACTCCCGAATTTCAGTGTACCTCCCGAAAATCTCCCTGGGCCACCATTCTCCCGATTTTCTCCTGATTTCTGCCCGACATTGTCCGGGCGGACCATCCTTCACTGAGCGTCGTTTCCAGCCGGACAATAATAACGATTACACCGCATAAGAGGAGGAAGAAGACTCTTCTTCCTCTTCTTATGCGGTGTAATTATATTATTGTAATAATATTATTGTTGTAATAATAATGACGATTACACCGCATAAGAAGAGGTGTAATCGTTATTATTGTCCGGCCGGAAACGACGCTCAGTGAAGGATGGTCCGCCCGGACAATGTCGGTGAGGAAATCGGGAGAAAATCAAATCCAACCATGTGTAGGGAAGTGTTTCTGTTATGGTTATAGCCGTTGTTGTATAGGCTATGTTTAATTTTCCTTTTGTTGATTATTTTTATTTCAAGCATACATTGCATAGATTGATGGATAATTTATGCAATGTATGCCTTTTTTGTTTAATTTTATGTTATTTATTTTATTTATTCTACTACTACCACCATTTACCATTTGCACGGGTACTGTGGAATTTGTTCTTTACTTTATATGTGTTTTTCAAATAAAAGAACACTGTGAAATTGAATTATTTCATTTTCTCTTTAAAAAGCAAACCCCCCCCCCCCCCCCCGCTTTATTTATTTAAGTGTGTATCAAATTGGTAGCCCTTCGCATTAATCGGTACCCAAGAAGTAGCTCTTGGTTTCAAAAAGGTTGGTGACCCCTGCACTAAGATATACTTGTATCTGTTCACAGAGTAAACGCAACAACGTATCTGACTTGCATCACACACAGCAGCAGCTGTGCTCACTCAAGGTGATTTTTATTAACCAACCAATCACAAAATGTACACACCCACATTACACATCACGTGACATTTCATTCATAATAATCAGTAAAGAAAACACAAAAGAAACAAAATACACATTATCGCATTTGTGACTTTAACAAAACATAATTCACATTGAGAGGACACTGTTAACACCCCCACTTGCTCTCACATTATTAACATAGAATATGTCACATCATTTTCCAAAAATAAATGCATCAAAATTCATCAACTTACACTTAGTTGCAGGCTTTGTCAACACATCTGCTACCATCTTATTAGTGGGACAATACACCAATGTAATGTCACCATTATTTACAGAAGACCTAATAAAATGATACTTGATGTCTACATGTTTGCCTGCTCACGGGATTCTTTGCTAAGGCGATTGTACCTTGGTTATCTTCATATACTATAGGTGGTGAGTACTGACATGTATCAAGATTTTCCAACAGCTGTTTAAGATAGAGACACTCCTGTATGGTTGTGGCTAAGGCTATATACTCTGCCTCACAGGTAGACAGTGCAACAGTTGGATGTTTCTTTGTTTTCCATGAAATTAAAGCTCCACATTCAGTTAGACTTACACAGTAGCCAGTTGTACTACGTCTATCATTACTAGCCGCCCAGTCTGCATCACTGTATGCTCTTATTCCCAGTGTCTCATTACATTTTCTGTAACACAGCTCTTTGTCAAGTGTACCTTTAAGGTATCTCAGTACATGTTTAACTGTGGACCATTGCTCAACAGTTGGCTCTGTGAAATATTGTGACAGTTTGCTTACAACAAAACTTATATCAGGTCTTGTACAGATTATCAGATATATGAGGCTTCCTACTGCCTCTCTATATTTTTTTCACATCAATCATCTTTTCAGCATCATTAGTACTGTATAGTTGAGTTTTTGTTCACAAGGAGTTGATCTAGGTTTGCAATTCTGCATGTTAAACCTTTGTAATATTTTTGTCACATATTTAGCTTGTGACTCTCTCACACAGTTGTCACTTTGGTTAAAATCCACACCTAGAAAATGCCTTATTTTGCCCGTCTTTCATTTTGAATCTTTCAGTAAGCATGTCCTTCACATGTCTAAGAACATTTTCATCACTTGCCACAATCAACAAATCATCAACCCATATTAGAATGATCACTTTTTCATTGGCTGTTTCTCGTGTATACACACAATGGTCAGCTTGATTCTGCTCAAAGTGGTTTTTGGTCAAGTACTCTTGTAGTAATTTATTCCAGTTTCTGCCAGATTGTTTTAACCCATACAATGACCTTTCCAGTTTACAAACCAATTTTCCATTTGTGTCACATTTTACTTCATAGCCCTCTGGCTGTTCCATGTAAATTTCATGATCTATTGGTGCGTTCAGGTAGGCAGTTTTTACATCCATGTGGTGCAGAATCAGATTTTCTTGTGCCGCTTTCTGTATTATCACTCGGATACTTGTTAAGTTAGCTGTAGGGGAAAATGTCTCTTCATAATCTTCACCTCTTTTCTGACTGTATCCTTTGGCCACATAACGTGCTTTGCACTGTAGGGGAACAAAGGATGATTAATATTCAAAAATATTAATTATTAATTTTTAATATGTTCGTTGCCAGGGGTGCCATCTAGAATTGAGATTTAAGTGTCCTAGATCACTTTATTTTAATTAATTGTTACAGTTCCCTGTTTTTGTAGTGGGTTCTTGACGTCAGAATAGAGGTTTAATAAAGGTTTAAATGTCAATACAAACACAGCGTTTACAATATGTACATGTTTATTTTACAGGCTATTACCACGATGATAGATTAGGCAGTTTCACAATTATTCACAGTTATTTTGACTCATTGGTATCACACAAAATGTACATTTTAACACAGCTGTATGGTATCTACACATTCTGAGTGTTTTAGATGTTTGCGTGAATTTGATATTTATAGGGATTTCCTAACGCTCTGAGGAAGAGGAAGAAGGAAAATGGAAAGTTAAAGTAATGAAATTAATAAAACTTTACCAAAATGAAAAATATGGACTATGAATCTAGAATTTTCGATTGAGAGAATTTGTTAAGTTATAAACCACCTTTTTGCCAGAATTGTGTGTGCGTGCAGTTTTAACCTCCTTCGAACAGGCGTGATGATGACAGCTCCTTCTGCGTAACCAGCAGTGTGTGGGGAAAAAGCTTTTCCTGCGTTTTTCCGAAGACGTTTTCCGCTCATTCACTGTACGGGCCCGCGGGATACTGTCGGCCTGGCTGGGGTTCTGGTTCTCCTACACGGCACCACTCCTGGACGTCGATGGGTAGTTTAACTAACATGTTCTCAAATCAAAGATGCTAGAGTTCGTTAAAGCTTACTCATGGGAGGCTATAAAAATTGATTTGCTCCAAAATTAAAAACTGCTTGGTTAATTTCAAAAATGGAGATAAAACTTAAAGTTGGTCATTGTGGAAGTGGCAAGTAGCCACTTCCTGACTGGAAAGAAGTTCAATCAATATCTCAAAAATTCAGCATCACTAAACTGAATAACATCTAACTGTTAAGTCAGATGCAAAGAGGAGGACTAGAGAGAGGTAAGAGCAAGACGTAAGAGCGAGACGTAAGAGCGTGTGATAAGGGGGAGCGAGGCCTTTTATAAACATGTCAAGAGGTTATCTGATTGGTCAAAACACATCTGCAGTGTGGGAATGAGTGAAACCTGATTGGCTGGCAGAAAGAAGCGAGAGGCTTAACTTTCCTGTAAAAAAGACAAAATGGTGGGGCTATCCCACATGTGCTTCTTAAACAAAGAGTCATAAAACTAGATAGGGTGTTACCATGTTAGGTCTAAAATGGAGCATGGGTGTGTGCCAATTGCATGAACCCTTAAAAAATGACTTTCAATTGATTATCCCTTAAATGACTGATTTGAATTATTTCTAGCTTTAAGCATAACAAAGGAGGACAAATACACTTTTGATCAATGATCATTGAATATGAAGTTATAAACATTTCCCTTGAAATGTGATTGCATTAGTGCTTAAATATGTCAGATGGAGGCACACGATGAGTCTCTTCCCTGTAGACAAATGGTTAAAATCGAGGTCCCATGTCTGAAATTTGTTTAAATCACAGTTCTGCCTTTGAAGCATCAGATGGTGTATAGGTTTTATTTTTATTTCTTCCTTTTTAATCTTCATGTTGAAAAGGATGTCTCTGGTGTAGGGTGTCAGGTTACATCCCTGTTATCTCTGTGGGATGTCTGTTCTTTGGGGAGGATGGGTGTCAGCAAAAGGTCTGCAGGAAGAATGGCTGGGATTTGAAGAAATGTTCCTTGGTCCATTTTTCCATTGTCTGTTTTTGAGTCATAAAAGTGTAATAAAATTCCAAACGTGCGACAGTGTTTTTACCGCCTTTTGACCATCGACCAGGGTTCCTACATTCCCCCCTTTTCCGGGTAACGGCGAAATCCAGCGTCATTTCGGCGTTGTCCGGGAAACTTAGTGGACTCTGGTGATGACAGGTAAAAACAACACAGCACAACAATCTGGCTCTGGGTGGCTTTATGTGTTATTAGCTGACTGCGTGTTAAGATTGTAGAATTTTCTGACGTTCCTAGCGTGGTTACGAGATAACGTGGGATTCCACAAAAGAAAGAAAAATACATGATAATAGCGTGTTAACACATTAATCATGTTTTACTACGTTGGATACGATGTCTCAATTGATGATAGTCTGAATTGTTAGGACTCTAAAGGTCTGACATGAGTTTCTAACTGGTTGATAATTTTGAGAACAAAACGATCCTATCGTTTGGGACAAATTACAAGATTGAACTAAATTGACAAGAACTCGAGGAGAGAACTTGTGATGTTCGTCAATAAGTGAGATTTGATCACTTTAAATGAATAACAAAAGCATATGGGTGTATTGTAAATTCGTGCTTCATGGGAAGACTTATAGTGGCGACTGCGTTCAGACGCATATATTATGTAATACCAGTATCTATAGTGCCAATGTTAATGCTGGGATATGTTCTGAATTATTTCTTTCATAATCAGATTTTACTGCTGGAGTATAATTTTGTTGATGCTTTTGTAGCTTTTTAACAGTGGGAACAGATACTATGGTTTAACCCTTATAGTATCGTTGAGTAAAGGTCATGTTGCTATTTAATATGACACAAACATTTTGAAGTGTTAAGTAATTTCTTTTCAGACAGTTTTTGTGTTACCTTATGTTTTGGTACCTCCCATTGTTTATTGGGGGTTGTGAGGACATGTTGGGTTTAGCTATGGCACCGCTAGCTGTTCATTGATGCGAGCACTGCTTAAACAAAGCACAGGGGTTAGACGTGTATTTGTACAAGAGTTTAAAACTGTTTCACTTTTTTCACCCCCCTTTGTTTGAATGTGGGCGTCAACGCTGGTGATGCTCTGTTTTAAACTGCTCCTGGTGTTGGTGTTGGCCTGTTACACTACAGATGAGTTAGTAGAACATGCACAGCAAAGAAACATTGGTGAGTCTTCAAAGTTAACATTTTAGGTTTCAAAGTTTGTTGACTTAATGAGATAAACTTGGTTACATTATCCATTTAAAATTTTAGCTGAATACCAAAGTTCTGAGTTGACAATTTAACGTTTGTTTTTAGAGCAAACTTTGCATGTTTTCACAAATTCTGCCGTGTCGAGGCCCATTTTTGGCCAGTAAGCGATCTTTTGAAGTTCTCGTTTTGTGGATTTTGTGTCTCTGTGTTGATCGCTTGTGTTGTGTGCGTTCGCCATAAATTCCCCCCTGTACGAGTAAGGAAGCACAAGCGTGAAGGTAGTGGTTCTGTCATGAGTATGAAGTAGAACGTCATCAACAACACGCAGGTGATCTTTTGCTTCGAAGAGATCTTGAAGATCTGGGTACGAGTTGAATTCATGAGCTGATGGCTCACGGTCTATGAAGCCTGAAAGGAAATCAATCATAAATTGAATTGCTGGATCGTCCTCTTGGAAGAATTTCGAGTCACAAACAGTAAGAGAAGGCTGTGTGGGTGTTTGCTTGTGATGAGAGCTGTAAGACAAATGCTCAATGTCGCTGTACGCATGTACAGACGAAATGGGTGGTGGCTGGGGTCTGAGCGGTGGTATTTCACAGTGAGGCTTTGCGTGTGTTGGGCTGCTGTCAGTCTGGCTGTATTTTATCAGGCTATGTTCCGACTGTTGGTCGGGCTCTGGTCGGGCTATTTTAAACACCGGATAGTTGCCTCTGCTGACATCAGGCTGAAGCTCAAGTGGTTTGGGTGTTTCCCGTTGTGAGTAAAGCTCAAGTCTCTGGAGATCTACAAAGGCGTCAAAGCGTTCCAGTAGGTCCCTTCCTATAACAAATGAGCTGGAATGATCAGGTGAAATGCACACAGGATGAACAACGGCTGTTTGTCCAAAGTTGACGTTCACCAACATTCTTTTTCTCACAGTGACAGGTGTCTGATCATATGACATGATCTCTAGATGACAGTTTTCAACTTTAACATCTGCTGGGTTTGACATGTTGCAGAGAAGATAGAAAAGTTCACGTGGCATGATGGAGACGGTGGCTCCAGAATCGACTAATGCTTCATAATTAACGGCGTTGTTGAGGTAAGTGTCGACATAAAGTCTGTTGTTATTTCCCAAGCTAAGCTCACCTAAAATGCGTTTGAAGGGTGGATTTTCATCACCTGTAGGTGTGATTGGAGTGGGATCCAGCAGCGATGCCGGATCTATTTGGGCTCTGTGTTGCATATCATCACGTGTGTCACTGCAACTGTCCCTGTCATTTTGGTAGGCGTGTCTGTTGGGATTAGACAGATTTTGGGTCATTATTGTGGTATTCCTACCATGTTCCGCGCATTTCAGACGTGAACGTTTGCGGTGTTCGTGGATCCGTGGTTTTGCATGCTCTCGGGTGCCCTGAAGTTTGTGACCTCCGTGAGGCACGAGCTGCGGATCCTTTTCTGAAAGAACAAAAGGTGAACTTGTTTCGTTATCATTTATCAGGTCATCGTCGGGTGGCCTGGTGTCAAATGCGTACACTTCCTGATGGACCCATTCCCTGTGAGATTGGTCATTCAGCATGAAAGCACGGGAAGCAAAGGAACGCAGCTCACGGCTGGATAATTTCTTTGGATCCACTGCTGCATGTAAATGTCTGCTGGTGGAACTGTGCAGGTTTTTAAAGAAAAGTTCTTTGAAAAACTGTTCTTCTTCCATCATGGGCTCATTTTTCGGCCCGAAATAAACCTTTAGCAATCTGTGGTAGTATTGCCCTGGTCTTTCATTGGCTGCTTGGGTGATTGAATGTGCTGCAAAGTAGCCGGTTTCGAATTCATTTTTATTACAATATTCTTCGATCAGAATTTTGCATAAGGCTTCGAAATCATCACGAATATCAAGTGGCTGTCTGTCGATGAACAGACTGACTTGCTTGCTTGAAGAGGCTTTTATCACGTAGATTTTGTCACGTGAAGAAGCGTTTGGAAAACGTTCCAAGAAAAATTTCAAGTCATTGAGGTAAGCATGAATTTCACCTGGATCGTCGAGATTTGGCTCGAACCTTGAGAGGTTCCGTGCTATTCGATCCAGATCTTTGGGTTTTTGATGAGACGTGTCATCCCACAGCTTTACAGGGTCAGGTGGTTTCGGCTCTTTCGGTTCACCTCCCTGCTGTGAAGAGAAAAGATGCAGTTCCTGCCGTGCTGTTGCTGATTCCATCTCAGCTTGATGCTGAAGCAGTCTAGCATGTCTGCATTCGGTTTCCGCATTCCGTATCTGTCGTTCAAGAGAGTCAATTCGTAATAAATAATTTTCTCTGATATGTGTTAGCATGCTGTTCTCATCTTTAAGAGCTGTCAATTCACGATTGGTGATTGAAAGTGTATGAACATTTGCCTCATGTTTCAGTGTTTGCTCTTTTAAGAGATTATTTACATCGGTGAAATCTTCCTTGATGTATCTTACCTCGTGTCTGAGTGCATCATTTTCACCTTTCAAAATCTGGTTCTCATGGAGCAGATTTTCACTTTTATCCTGTTCTGAGGATAAAGACTCATCATCGCTGGTCTGTGGGTTGCTTTGAAGCCTGTCAGACTTGTTCTGAAGCTCGTTTTGAAGCATCTGGTTCTGCTCCTGGGCCAGTTTCAGCTGTGACGTCATTAAGAGTGCCAACTTACCAAAAGCAGGAGTCAGGTCTGCGTTAGACCTGTTGAAATCAGAGGGAAACATGAGATTTAAAAGCGAGCTGAGTTCGGTAGACGTTGATGTACTACTTATCGGCTCTGGGGATGAGCTAGAAGTTTGGAGTGCCCCCCTTAGGGCAGCTTCCAGCTGTGAAAGGAGGTTGGTGTCCAGGTTTGGACTGCTGGGAGAAAGGGAATCCATTTTGATTAGTGTTGATGTGTGTAAGCTTGGCACAATATAATGAGTGTGTGTGCCTGTGTGGGTTAAACCTTGGAGTTAAACGCAAACGGGTCACAAAAGGTCAGTGATTAATAAATTATTCAGGTTACAGCTGACTGTTTCTGAGAATTTATTTATCTGCGATAACAATCTCTGTGATAGAGGTGTTTAGTTTAGTTAAACTTCGAGAGTTTAAGAGGTGAACACAATCTTGGCTTTTGGTTGTATCCAAAGTGGTTAAGATTTGTATTTGCAAATAGTTTGAGTGACTAAAGTAAATACAGTCTGTTCAACGATGTTGTTCGGTGTTTCAATAGAGCAATTTTGATTTTAGAAGCTTTATTTATCAGTTTATCTCGGAAGATTTTTGATTTACACAATTAAAGATTACAATCAGGTTATTTTCTGTGAACCTAATTAAGTTTATCTTTAAAGTTCTGTAGTTGCGTTTTGACAAACACATGCAGTTCACAATGTGACGTACAGGGTTAGTTCACTCATTAGTTTCAAAGAAAAGTTCAGATGGTTAATCTGTCTTTATGTAATTGATTATTAAAAGCTATTGAAAAATTCCCATACAAAGTTAAGTTTATGTTCTTACACTTCAGATAAGGTTAAAATCTATTCCACTTTGAGGGAGATTAATTTCAAAGCAGTTATTTAAGTTTCTATTTGTGTCAAAGCACAAAGAAAAATTATTAAGGTCTTAATTTATTTTAATTAATAAAGTTAATCTTTAAAATATAGACCAGTAACTGTTCTAGCTGAAATACATTCTTGTTGATTTTATCTGGCTCAGTTAGAACTTTGACCTTAAAAGATTTCAAATAAAAATGATCAAATTTATTCGACTAAGAATAAAGTTTTTATTTGATTCTATTGTAAGTTTTGTCTTTTACTTCAGTTGGTGTTAAATATTATTTTAATATTTATAACACACATGTTTTAACTGATAAAATTGACATAACAATTTAAAATTACCAATGTAAAATTCTGAAAAATGTTTAAATGATTAAATTTAATTAATCTATTTATTTCAATGGCTTTTATAAGCGAGGAGTAATGAGAGAGTGATCTCTGTGTTAGGGCTTAGGGATTTCTTCCCAGAAAAATGATTTAAAAGCCTTCAGGCTGAAAATTAATCAATAATGTTTTAATTATCGATTCCAAAAATTAATCGAATATTGTTCACTTGTACTTCACTGAGTTACAACAACGTCAATTCGTTTAAAAGTCAGCATGCACATTGAAGCTTGTTAGCAGGGTTTAGCTGTAGCTTTGGTGGCTAATGTTAGCATGCACTTAGTCATGAATATCTTTGCGTAAACAAGTTTAATAGTTTCAACACAAGAGCGTCA